>NC_134826.1:43584342-43631073 GCF_004210375.1 Tachypleus tridentatus | reverse complement strand
TTCGCGGAGCAAACTGAAGATCCTCGCATTGAATGGTTTTAATTTTATAAAATTAACTGTTTTATGACATCACCTGATACCTCATGTAAGTCGTCTGGCATTCGCTTCATTGCAAGTGCATGACGATAAAGACAGCAGCAGATACTCTCGATGTCCACGTTTTCTTTTTTTCGTACATGCCTCTGCGCCTGAATATTTTCAAGTCATAGTTGCAGCCCCATTAGTGCCGCCATTGGATTTCATGTTCTTCCATAAATATATCGATCGGTTTAAATATTTCTTCATCTGTTGTTTGAGAAGGCAAAGTTTTGCAATTTAGCATGTCTTCTTCAAAACGAGCTGCGTGAATATAGCGAACAAACACAAACAACATCGCATAACCTGCGACATCTGTTGATTCATCCACCTGAAGAGAAAAAGTAGTCTTCACTTTCACTCACTTTATTCTCTCCGTTAAGCAATTTGCTGACATATTCTTAATTCTTCGAAAAACCGATTAGTCAGAAAGGTGTACAGAGTTAATGTTTTTAATCAAAATTTCAACAATTGTGCACTCTACTAAATATTTAGCGCATGTTTTTTTTTCAAATATTCTGTAATTGTATGAGCTTCACCTTCTTTTGCAATACGGTAACTAACACTATATGAAGCAATAAAAGCACTTTTGTTGTTCTGATGGACAAACGAACGAAATGTAGCTTTCCTTGCATTTAATTGCAAACACTTTCTTCTAAAATACTCGGAAATTGGATTTTTTAATTGGACTCTTTGGTTTCTAGATGGCGTTTTAACTGTACTAGGTGCAAACTACTATTACTCAACAATGTTCCACATTCAACACACAACCCATTAGGTCCATCATCATTACCTGTCCATGTAAAACCATATTCAATAAAACTTTCATCATACTTTCTTTACTTTCTTGTTTCGGTACTTCTTGCATCATACTGCGTTGAAGTGCTTGCACGCGACGATAACGCCGATGAATTAGTATTAGGCCTAGGTCTAGGAAGATTTTTACTCGTATCAGATTTATTACTGATATTCAGCCTCTTATCCATTATAAGGGTAACAACTAATTATTAATTTGTCTAAAAATGTATTCTTATATCTTTGGCATTTCAAATGTATTTTCACGGACATAAAACATATTCTTAATGAGAACTCGTTCAAACACTTGAGTTTTATCATCATACAATAAAATCATAAATAATGAATAATATATTTTAAAGGAAAAGGGTGACCTACTATTTTTACACTTTTTTGTTTTAACAGAAATTTTAAGCCATATAACAAAATATTAAGCCAGATCTGACCTGCGTTTAAATCTTGAACCAAATGAAGCATGGCGTCATGCGGACGTATGATGTCATAAAGCTCATTAGTTCTAAGTTTGTCTAAGTAAACTACAACGAATCTAACCTAACTTAACAATTAGCAATTATAATTGTTATAAGTATAATTATACTTCATATAAATATAATTATACTTCATATAAATATACTTTGAAATTGAAACAATTGATACTGCATCTAATTGCATCACAATGTTTCAAATTTGAACAAGTTTCAGCTACGACGTCATGTTTCATTTTGTTTGATTTTTAAAAGACAGTTGGCATCATTACCCAGGATTGGCCGATGTTTAATACGAAAATTACTAGGATATCTTGCATCTCCAATGACGCATGCTATCTTTAGATGGTGTTTTATCTATTAGCACTAACCGGTGTTACTGTAGAAGTTAATTGAGATTGTGTTAACATTTTAACCGCGACAAGTTCCCGAAACTGAATAAAATCGTCTGGCGTTAAGCATAATAATATATTGAAAGGCCCAATACGTGATAAACGTGTTATATTAAAGATATATTTTACTTTTATGTACAGTGTATTCTGATTCAATTTTATTGGTTTAGAAAAAAATATTTACACAAAAATTTCCTCGCGGAGCCCCAGATAACTAATGCGGTGTTCTAGGGTTCCGCGGAGCACAGTTTGAAAAACCCTGAATGAAGGCACAATTATTACTAAACGAATTAACTTTGTCTTTATTACACCTTTCAAATCTAAAGGAAGATCTGTCTTCCGAGCCAACTTAATAACGTAAAATAATTGATAAAATAATCTAAAATGACCAACAGTCATTTGAATATCATTAATTAAGTCATTTAAGAGAAACTGACATTCATTGGTAATTTTTTGTCAAAGAACAAATATTCAATAATTCTAGCTCTTATATGACTAACTCTATGAGTGCTATAATTTTGGTTTGATTTATTTTGAATTTCGCGCAAAGCTACACGAGAACTATCTGTGTTAGCCATCCCTAATTTAGCAGTGTAAGAGTAGCGGGAAGGCAGCTTGTCATCACCACTCACAACTAACTCTTGGAATACTCTTTTACTAACGAATAGTGGGATTGACTATCACTTTATAACGCCCCTACGGCTAAAAGGGCGAGCATGTTTGGTGTGAAGGAGATTCAAACCCGCAACCTCAGATGACGAGTGGGGTGCCTCAGCCACCTGGCTATGCCAGGTCACAAAATGAGAATGGTAAATGCTTTAGCACAGCTGGGAACAAATACAAATGGTATTCTTATCTCATCTGAAGCAAAAACAATGTTTATAACAACATAAAGGGGAACGTCATACGTGTATAAAATTCAATTAAGAATGCATTACAGTCACAGAGGAAAGAAAAAGGTAGAGATGGCTTGACCTCTAGTGAGTGTCATATCAAGTTTATATGAATGAAACAGGAAATTATTAAACGTTTTGAGAGGTTAAATGTTATCTAATAACCTTAATAATGACTCCTTGTGTTTAAGAACGAAGCTACACAACGGACTATATTCGCTGTATCCACAGTCTGCGTTGAACTCTGACCATTAACGCTGTAAGCATTCATTGTTGTTAGTGAACCACCAGGAGAAATTTAAATGAAAAACAATGGGACAAAACAGTTTGTTACCAAACTCTTACTTTAATTAATTACTGATGTTTTGTTAATATTCTGATGTTTCTCTTTGCATGAAGATCATTCAGCCAATGTGTTTGTCGTGTTATATAAATTAAATGTATTCCAATAATAAGGAGCGGTGTTGTCACTCGAATTTATGAAGATGGCAGAACCTTACAGTAGTTTGTGGTCAGCCGTAACTTCTTATATCTGCTTGTGTAGCTGGTAATACAGAAAAGATGACAAAGACAAAGCTTACCAAACTATTTAAAAAAAGATAAAAAACAACGAAAAAATTAGGTATGAAACAACTTAGTTTAAAACAACGTTTGACTATTAATATACGTTCGAGTAACAATCTAATGGCCACCTTTTTCAGTACCAAGAGCAGTTTTAAAATTCGTATTTAGGGATGGGTTGTGACAACCATAGTAAAATATTGTCATCACCAAAGTTTGAGGTCAAAAAGAAAAGATAGTTTTGGTGGAGAAGACTTTAATTAAACTAGTTGAGTATGATAATTGTCTAAATTAACTTAAATATTAAATATTAAAATGTTGTGAATCGCCATGGACACAGCAAACTAAATATTCACAACTCTAGGATTTGTGATGACAAGAAACACACTTGAAGTGAATATATATCTCACGACAACTGGTATGGATATTAACACTTTTACCAAAATGAAACAGAGAACAACGTTTCGATCTTCTTGTGTCATCTTCAGGAACGCAGCAGTGTAAGGTTTTGTAGTTTGTTGTATCTTGGGAATTATTGTTGTTGTTCCAGGTGTGTGAGTATAATTTTTTTCAACAGTTTTTGTGTTGATGTTGATGAAGTGTTGTTTTATTTGTTGATTTCATCGTTAATTTTAAGGAAGAACATAGTTTTGTGGCTGTTGTTCTGGTTTCTTAATCTGTTGAGATTTTGTGCTGAGTCCCAGTGAATGTATAATCCAGTATGGGTGATTTTTATGTGGATTTCTCTTTTGAGTTGTTTATCGGTTCTTGAGATCTTGAGGTTATGAAATGCTATTTGGCTAGTTTCTTCTGTGTATGTTCTGTAGATGTGATTCCAGCAATTGTATCGTCACAAAATCTGTACCAGTATTGTATTAGGTGTAAGGATGTATAGATCTCTTGTGATTCAATCTGTGTCATTCCATACATTCACGACATCAGCAAAAAAAATAACTAAAATTTGGAAAACAAAGCTTATAATAAAACACAACATTGAAGTAAATACCAAAATTTATTCAAAAGCCAGGTACAAAACTAAAGCCCATACCGTGTAAAAACTACTCTGACAAACCCAACACCAACATTATTTATAAAATATAATGCAACTATATTACTATGTCACGAATAGTATATCGAAGGAACAAGTAGAAAAATGGAGATCAAATTCAGAGAACATACAGAAAACACCCTAACACGTTTTTAAACGCTGCAAGTCGAACAAACCCAACATAACCATAGAAAACACCCAGATACCAAATATTCCTACTTGTACAACAAGTAAAACCAAAATGAAACCAACATAGAGGAAAACCTCTACAAGTGTACTAATTAACATTCTTACATATAAATACAACGCCCCCTACAATTCCGTACCCGTTTACACTCTCGGCCCTGAAATATGTGTCCGGTAACGATCACTTGCAAACTTTCTCTTTGTTGACCTGAAGATGACCTAAGAAGGTCGAAACGTTGTTCTCTGCTTTATTTTGGTAAAAGTGATTATACCGTTGTCATAATATCTTTGAGCACTAATGTATCACAGTAAGTTACAACTCCCACATGGATGCAGCACACTAAATAGTCAGTACTTCAGGATATATCAACTCCCACCTTGAGGTAGAGACCACACAGCCAGTGCTCCAGAATGTATCAACTTTTAGATGGAGGGAGCAGACTAAAGAGACAGTACACCAGAATGTATCAACTCTCAAATGGAGGTAGGCGACTGAACAGCCAGAACTCCAGGATATATCAATTCTCTTCTGGACGCAGCAGACTAAACAGTCAGTGCTCCAGAATGTATCAACTGTCAACTATCGGGAATTCCATTGAAACCTCCCATTGCACAACTTATTTGCTATGATATACATAATATCAAATGATAAAATATCAGGTTGATCTAGTGAAGAAACTTACTGTTTCATACGCTAAATCAATGTATCTAATTGTTAGGATAATTAACCAGCAGGCGCGAAGCTAATTTAATTAATTAAATAGATAGTTAATCACAAGACGCTAAACCAAATTAATCAGTTGGTTGGGTAGTTGCCCAGCACACTCTACTCTAGAATGTATCAACTCTTAAATGGAAGCAACAGACTCAGTACTTTAGGATATATCAACTAATTTAATTAATTATTAAGATAATTAACTAGCAGACGCTTATCTATATTAGTTGGTTAGTGGGATAGTTAACCAGCAGTCGCTAAACCAAGTTAATTAGTTGTTGGGATGGTTAACCAGTCGGCACTAATTCAATTCAGTTAATTCGTAAGATAGTTAACCATCAGACGCTAAACCAATTTAATTAATTGTTAAGATATTTAATCAGCAGATGCTAAACCTTGTTAATTAGTTGGTGGGATAGTTAACAAGCAGACGTTAAACCAGTTTGTTCTTGAAGCAGTTAACCAGTAGGCGCTAAACCAAGTTAGTTATTGAGATCATTAAGGTGCTTATTCAAGCTAGTTAGTTGTTTGATAGATAATCAGTAATGAACTACCAAGTTAGCTACACAAAAACACGCAATTAACTTGTAAAGCCAGAACCTCGTGCCTACATTTAGCCTGAATCACAAACACAGTTGAACTTTAAGGTGCCATTTTTTTCTTATACGACTTTTTTTATAGTGAGAGCTCGATTAAATTACCTATCAAACTATTTTCAAATAAAGTTTTGTTTACTAATAAACACAACAATTTCTACTTCATAACTATTCAGAGGAAACATTAAAGCTAGACTTTACTTTAAGACATTGGTAATTTTCTCGTGTTGGTAAACACTGAATTGAAGCACACGAAAAACATTACTATATTTAGAACAAACTGACGTATGTTTCAAGTTCAGAGTTATGCATGCTATTAAGTAAAATTAGACGGAGTTAATTATGATCTTTTCCCTCTGTTCATCTGTGTATAAAGAACATTTAAACGAGCAGGTTTTTTTTTTTTTTAATTTTTGCTATTGACTTTTCGCTGGAAACTACTTGAGGACTTTTTTATGAAACAACTCTAATATCGAAGTAAAAAATAGAGAGAAGCCGACGAGTTGATATCACCCATCACCAAATCTTGGCAACGTTTTACAGAGATAAAGTAGGATTGGCTGTTTCATTGCAACGGCTACAATGCTAAAAGGAGGTCATACACGGCAAAGAAATTCAATGTCACAATCAACATATTGTTAGCCAAGCACCTCAACTACCAGAATGTCCCACACCCGAAGCTTATATATAGCATACGTTATAAACTATCCCAAAAGAAACTTTTGAAAACAGTGGATGGATCAATATTTTCTTGCAGTGATTATTGTGCTCACCAACATATCATTCAAACAAAAACAAAATAATTTTGTTTTATTTAGAAGCACAAATACTGTAGACAATAACAAGATGGTATGAGTGATTTTACTTTTTAGGGTTTGTGATTTAATTTAGACCAATTGTTTTTAGGTAGAGGAAGCTTTCAACGTGTAACAACAAGAGTGTAGCTTAATAACAATGATTTTCTTGAAAGTATAGGAACGATTCGAATGATATAAGATGATATTTTCAAAAAAAACATATTGAATCAGCCAATTAGTACGGAGCTGTAACTTTGTGTTTGTATTTTCGACGAATAATAGGAATGCCAAAAAAATTGTACGTACAAAAAAATTAGAAACTAAATGGAATTTCTAGTATTTGTAACACTCACTAGGCGTCCAAAACATGCTGGATAGGCATTTTCAGCTGGTTATGGCGCTCGACTCGTACGCAGGAGGCAAAGATTCGAAACTTCTTTACAACAAACATACTCGGCATGTCAGACTTGGGGGTGTTATAATGTGCGGTTTATCCAACTATTCGCTGGTAAAAGAGTAGCTCAAAAGTTGACAGTGGGTGGTGATGGTTAGCTGCATTCCCTCTGGTATTATATTGCAAAAAGAAGGACGGCTGGCGCAGGTAGCCAAACCAAAATATGCCACATCAGTGAAGGCCACTGATGAGTTAAGATCAAAGGGTAAAGTTATAGGCAGGTCACTTTCTGGGACACTGTAGGAAATGATGATTTTTATCAACGACTGTTTCTTTATTTGTTGTTTATTTAAAGTCACATTGGAATGTCTGTTATGTATACCATGGAGAATCGAATTTCAGATTTTATGGTTGTAAGCCCTACATGTTTCCACTGAATGACTTGTAAAATTGTTCTACAATTAAAGATGTTAAGATAAAAAAAATCTGTTAAGTTACTTGTTATGATCAATAAAAATTTCTTAAAAAGAGACTTGAATTTTGTTCTTTCATTGTTACTTACAATAAAGATATGGTCATTTTTCTATAAGAAAATACTAATATGTTAAGTGTACCTTACATGAAAACGTTGTGACTGTAAATTACGAATAAACTTCTCATAACACTCTTTATTGGATCTAAATATAGTTATCAGTTTTCTTTTTAACATATCTCAGTAACACCTAATAAATAACTTATTGTTCTCATCTCGACCTTGCAGTAGTTTTCTATTATACGTTTACTTTGATTGTTCTTCACAATGAATATTTAACGTACAAGTTACAGAGAGAAAGTACATATAGATATAAATTTAATTTTCTTTCGTCTCCACCAAAGTAAATCCAAACTAGTAACAATGTGGTTGATGTCCTGACTCAATTTTAACAATGTACACCTGTCTTTGTGCCTTCTCAAACAGCTGGTTGTCTCAGGTACACAAATTGTATGAGAATAAATTTATTCAAGTAAAGTCAAACATTTTTTTCTAGATAGGAAGTAAATCTAAGGCTGGCAAATCTAATTTCATCAAGAACAATACAAACAAGAAAGTCGGTATGATATTTGTATCATCCTTTCATAATAACACAGATACACAGTGTTGCAGAATGTTAACTGACAAAAATTGTAGAAATGTCAGGTTATTATAGTTAACTGTAGAGCTGTAAGTAATTCTCTTATTTTCATGAAAGACCCACACAGGCAAGTTTAGTTACTTCAGATCCTAAATCACAAGCATAATTATTTTTCTCAGCTCTGTTATTACAATATAATCTGTGATTATTACACATTAAATGGTTACCGCTATTGACTCTTTATGGCTAAACTGAGGAAAATCTCAGAATAACTTCACTAACACTAACATAGCTCTCGGGATCAGCTCGTATTTGTAACATGAAACAGAAAAATGTAGAAATATTTAGCCCTCTCTTATCTTATTTAAAACATAACAAACTTCGAGTAAGACGACGTCACAAAAGTCTAGTACCGTACTTAAAATAGGTGGATTTCGTTTCACTCTAACAGAATTACTAACAAATACGTAGATATGATGCAAATCTCATCCACATTCATTGTTTAACGAATTGATATTACCTACCCATAAATTTCTTTCATGTTTTGAAAAGTATTTATTCTTTGCTTTTAACGCAGTGTTTCAATGGATATAGGAAGGTTGTATTTATAACCAAGTTTTATATACAATGATGTTCCATTAGTGAAATATATTGGTTGTCTATTATGCAGTGTCAGTTTGAAAGAGTCATAATGTTTGTGTAAAAAATGTTATGTTTACCTCTTGACCCTAGCTATATTAGAAAAATTTAGTGTGTTTTAATCAAATAATACATCTAATAACAGTGGATACTTCCTTTGAAACTATGTTATGTTAGTGAAATTGAGTGACTCTGTTGTTTTTGTTTTTTTAGTTATAAAGTAATTAAAAAGAAGTAGAAAGTAGAACAAGAAATTCGAACTTTTTGCTATGATAGTTAAAGATATTCACAAAAATAGTGACTCAGTCTCAACAAGGAAAAACAAGTTTATTCAATTTTCATCTTTTCTAACATCTCGGGTTCTATTACAGTAGAAACAAAGCACCCTGTACTTTTCAAACCGAGTGTTTGCTGTAACCTATTTTTGATAACATTCACAATAAGTGAGACAAAAGTGACACAAGAGGTGTTGGCGTGTTCAACTAAGTTTGTGCTTTCATTATAACTTATTGTTTCATATATGTGGACGACTATTCTTCGATAAACGTTCGTGTATTTTTTACGTAAACTCGAAAACAAACAAATAACACCACAGGAAAATTCTAAATTTCACTCTATTTCAATTGTTATCAAGTGATAAATAAAAATATTTGAAATTATTATAGCTGATAATTGTTTTTTTAAATTATAAAAACGATGTAAAATAATGAATCGGTTTCATAAAATGATAACATTTCATTTTTATAACATCTTAATCTATAATGAAAATTGGACTTTAAACCCAAACTTTATTTCTTAAGTAATTTGAGATTCATTCTCCTACACCTTGTTTTACAATATAAGAATAAGTTATTGGACAATTCCCCTTGTACAAATGATCCATTGGGCTCTCATCTCCAGGTTTAAACTGTTTTCTTCGAACTTGACTGTTCCAAATGTGTACCATATAGCTATTCTTCCAAATTTCTTTTAAGGACTCGGTAACATTGGGATCAAAAAACAGTTGACGCTGAGAAAAATGAATAGGATAAAAAGCTGGAACTGGGAAGAGATGAACTCCATAACACGTGAATCCTGGAGCAAAGTATTTGTTTTCTCTTTTACATGCTTCTCGAAAAACCCTGATCACTAAAGCAGGGCCCATATATCCCCAGATTTTTGGGCTGTATTCTGTAATAAATCGTTGCATGCATTCAACGTGGAATGGAATTTCTTTCTGTGTTTTAATAATAGCATTGTTCACAGTCAATAAAGATTGAAAACCAGCGTAGGTAGACAAGTTGGGAAGTGGTTTTCTTATTGTACAGTCAGAGTCGATGGCTACACCACCATACTTTTTGAGCAGTGCATATTTTAAACCAGTTGATAGGAAATTTGTTTTGTAAATGGTTACGTTAAACAGTTCACTTTGATACCAAGTAGCTAATGGTGTTTCGGAGAATAATAACTCGAAGTTCATCGGCTTAACTTTAACGTTTTCAATATGTGATACAGTTTGGAAAAACTCGTCTTTCTGGATTTCACTCAAGTTGTTACAAGCGTAAAATAACTGGATTCTGTTGTTAGGATGATATTTTGCTGAAGACTCAATCGAGCAAGATTCTCTACTCGTAAGGTAGCATTTACCAGAGGTCTCAAGAAAGAACATGTTTTCTGGTTCTGTCACGTTTTTCATTTTGAGGAACCTCTTCTGACCTGAGACAGTTATGTAATTGCTACTTTTTTTATAATATTTTGAATACAATTTATGAACAGATCATTATGAAATATTCACAATCAAAACTCAAGAAATAAACTTCCAAATGTTAGTAAAATAAAACCTTCATGTCGTACAATCGTTTAGTCGCTTTGCAATAATTGTAATATGATACTGAACTAAATCCAACATCAGATCAGTAGTACATCATCTAGGTTAGACAAGTAAATTACCTTTCAACTGAAATCGTTTTTCACAAAATGTAAATTCAAAGGATCTTCTTATCCAAAATAGTTTTTTATCATTAGCCATTAGCAGAAATCTGTCCAAAGGAATATGTGTTATTTTTACGCAGGGAATTTATCTGCAGAATTTACCGTTGTAATCACGAAAAAGTATATCGGATGACTGTTTTCCTAGAAAGGTTAAGCTTACTTTTTACTGTACAAAAACAATAATATTTCATAAAAGCCAAATAAGTTTGAAAGTATATTACAATTTCTCAAAAATATACAAATATTTATTCAATAATCTTCGATTATAATAAACATAGTTATTTTTATGTCAGTGAGTCCTAATGCACAATATTTCTAACGTTTATTTGTTTGCTCCTCAGAGGCAAGTCAGATTAATGTAAACTAACTACTATGATATTTAAAAATACTGATTGTGTGTGTGTAGTGGTTAATTTTTTTGACAATTTAAGCCATTTAAAAGAAACGATTCATATTTAAAGTTTTCGACACTTCATAATATTGGTCTCTTTAAGCTATTCTGT
This sequence comes from Tachypleus tridentatus, assembly GCF_004210375.1. NCBI lineage: Eukaryota > Metazoa > Arthropoda > Merostomata > Xiphosura > Limulidae > Tachypleus > Tachypleus tridentatus. The sequence goes on along the minus strand of NC_134826.1, from coordinate 43,619,911 downwards.
TATTTTGAAATATATGTTAAGGCCCAGCATGCCAGGTTGTTAAGGCACTCGACTCGTAATCCAAGGGATGCGTGTATCAAACCTGCTTGCCCTTTCAGTCATGGGGGCGTTATAATATGATGATCAATTCCACTATTCGTGGATGAAAGAGCAGCCCAAGCGTTGGCGGTGGGTGGTGATGACTAGCTGCCTTCCCTCTCGTCTTACACTGCTACATTAGGGAAGACTAGTGCAGATAACCCTCGAGCAGACAAACGAAACCAAACCATTCTTATGTTTTGCACATTACGTTGAATTGATTTAAAATCTACGCATTTGCAGGGTTATTAGGAAAACTACATCTAGGTTTTAAACATGGGATTCTCAACCCATTTACAAGATACATTTCTTTATTGTTGCTTTAGAATTTTAATCAAAGAACTTCAGATTCAGTTCTCTAAGATCGGTCCAATTTTTACATTAATGTAACATTAATCTCAATGTTTACCTGTAAACATGGGAATGGACTAGTGCTTGACATGGTAATGGTCTAGTACTTAACATGGGACTGCAAATATCACTCTGTTCTTAATCCAGTGTCACTGATAATGGATCCGTTATGACTGTAAGTGTCTTTCTAACAATTTAATTACAATAGCCAAAGATTAGGTGGTGGGTGATCTTGACTAGCCCTTTCACTTAAGTTTGCTAATAAATAAATGAGGGACGACTGTGAAGAAATATCCCTTGTATAGCATGACACTAATTTACAAAACAAACAAATGCGAACAAACACAATGGCAATTAGATGATGCCATAGAATTTTACGGATGTTCGTACTAATTGGTCTCGTTGAAAACATAAAAAGAAATAACAATGACGGTATAATTTAAAACAATTAATAAGAAATAACAGAGCCATTAAACAGGTCTATTCTACATAACACTGTGTCTATATGGAACATTTTCTTTTTCAGATAAATAGCATTTTGTTGTTCACCGGTAGTTATCTGCGTGTGTTAATTGTAATAAATGGAGATTTAATATAACTTTTAAATCCTCATCAGGATACATCCATATATATTCAAAACATTCAGCTTACCAGATAGCAACACATTCCAACCAAATAGAAAAACAACACCGCCCCTTGCAAATAAACTGAATATTATTATTTTCAGCGTCGGTCCTCTTCGTTTCTTGAAACAAACAAACGCCATGTTCTGAATTCTGATTGGCTACGATATATCAGACTTACCGTTCTTATTGGATGAAATACACACTCCACAAAGACAAAGCGAGTCGAGGGAGCTAAGATGTTTGACTCCCACTCTGAAGGTCGCAGATTCGAATCTTTGTCCCACCAAATGTCCTCACCCTTCTAGCCATGCGGAGCTCGCGCAATAATGTAACAGTCAATTTGTCGGAAAAAGAGTAGCTAGCCCAAGCGTTTGTCGATTGATGGTTGTCACGTCCATTCGGTCTTTCATTTCTAAATTAAGGACAACTATCACACATAACTCTCTTCTATTTTTATGCGAAATTCAACAGAAACCAAACTGTGATCCTGTCAAAATTAGTCGTCTTTTATATTTAATCATTCGTACATTATTAGCCTGTTGTTTTAATACTTTTTTGTTAAAAGTACCATTATCCACTTGATAATGTCTACGTTTTTGTGTTGATTCATTACAAACGTTTTTTTTTTTCCTTTTATATCAATATATGTTAAAGTTTGAAATAGTTCGAGTTCCACGTCTAGTAAAACACATAATGAGCAACTTTCCCAAATGGTTAAAAATTGTATTTTTAGGATGTAAACTAATTTTTTACTGTGATGGTTGTTAAAATATGATATTGACTACTTTCAACCCTTGTGAGGTTTCACGTAATTATATGTAGAATCTTAACATGTGTTTTGCGTTTTTTTATTTTCTGGTCTCGATTTACCTATGATATATTTGTAGTGAGAAACTATATAAGACAGACGTCATTCGCTTTCAGAATATTTCGTGTGAGTTGTATATGGAAGACGCTTGGTTTCATTAGTTTGTGTTTTTTTTCTTATAGCAAAGCCTTGTCTGGATATCTGATGAGACCACCAAGGGAAATCGAACCCATCCTTTTAACGTTTTAAATCCGTGAACTTACCGTTATACCCGCGAGGTATGTTTTGTTACTTAATTATATACTAATGAAATTTGCCACAATTAGTTAACTGATTATAATTAAGCACATATAAGAAACCACAGAACTTGTATCTTGGTGACTATTCTAGTTTGAAATTTTTCAATTTATTGTCTCTTAAAGATTATAAACTTGTAGAAATCTTCAGTTATTTAAAAATAAAAGAACTAAATCATCGTTAAACCTAATGTTTTGCAATTAATTTTTGGAAATGTATAGAAATTGGCCAACAGTTGTTAACTGGTTATGAATGTGACCTATAGTGGGCCTTTATTCAGACAGTAAAGCATTTTTATTTCGTCGTTGTAAGAAAATATAAAGCTAAAACATATTCTTCTCTTTAAGAAATTTTCCGAATTTCTAAGCTATATTTAAATACAAACTTTAAAGTAGATGTCCACTTTTGTATACGCAGAATAGTTTTCTTCTTTTCAGATAAAACACGACTTTTACCTGTTTGAACTAAAGACGAGAAAAAAATCATCGTCTGTTGTTTATTTATAACTGGTTGTGTTTTTTTGGTTCCTTGGAATCTGTCAGTATCAGGCATGTGACTTGAAATGTACGGAAGTAATATATGATTAGATGGTTACAATAACTGGTAAAAGTTGCCTTTCCTTTCAGAATATTTTCTGTTTCGTTTATTAAATAATGTTGTTCATTGCGTACAAAGATTCATAAAATACTTGTTAAAGGCATAGAATTATCTTGATAAATTAGTTCATGTTAAAGTACGTTTAATGAGAAAATAAATTTATAATTAATCTTGTAGTGCTACCACTACGTTCAGTTGAACCTATAATTGCTTTTTAGTGCTTTGAGAAACGTTTCTCGCGGGTAGATAAACACTGAGGTTAATTTCTCTTTGAGAAACGTAGGGCGAACGTGTTACGGGTGTCGCTTGGAACTTCCATGGTTCGACTATTTGAGATCTTTACAACAACAAAAACGAGATATTTAAGTTCACCTATCTTCCTAGGTAAATATTAAATTCGAGTTTTTGTTATTTTGTTTCGTATCACAATTATATTTGGAATCATTTGATTTCAATTCTACTTATGGTTTTGACTTATTTTGATATAAGCAGAAAACTGATCTACTATATTAGGTACCAGCATGGTTTGCCCAGAGATAGTTTATTTACTACGGAAATATGGCATCTAGTCCTTTAAGGCTGGCATCAAGTTTTATAACTTTTCAAAGACTTTGACTAATTTAATTTTGGTCAGTATATAAACGTCGAATTAATTTCACGCAAAACTACACCATGTTCACTTAGGCTAAACGTGAAGAAAAATAATCTTCCTGAGAACTTTCTCAAAGGCTCCTGTCCCACACACCTATACCGTGACATCTTCTCTCCTTTCTATTCAACTTACTATGATGAATACAACTACATCGAACACAACTGTAAGTCCCAATCGAAAATTTTCGGCGCTTGTACCATGAAAGTTGGTTTTCACGAACACTACAATTTTCTGACACACTAAAATACTATTTGTTTGGACTTACAGGTCCCTCCCACAATGAAGAACTTTATGTCACACTAAAACCATTTTGTTTGTAAAATCTGAATCTCCTCCATTCAAGACTCTTAAGATTGTCTAAGACCTCTTTAAGTCTACAAGGTCAAAGAAATCTTTCTTATGTAAGCATAAACCACAATCCTTCAGGTACAGCCTACACCATCATCACGAGAATCAACACAATCCTCTTTAAATAAGAATAAACCACAAACCTTCAAGTACAGCCTACACCATTACCAAGAGAATCAACACAAACTTCTTTAAGTAAGAAGAAATCACAAACCTTCAGGTACATCCTACACCATAATGGCGAGGAAGTTGGAGTGCTCCGTGAAAACACACTTTTACGGTCCAGGATCCGAGAAAGTTGTGATTGGAAATAACAGACTAGTAAATGGAAAAGTTGTGTTCGATGTAGTTGTACTCATCACAGTAGGTTGGATAGAAAAGAAAGAACCCGTCACAATCGAGAGAGTATAGATGTATGGGACCGGAACCTTGGTGGTTGAGTCTGCGTGTTTGTCTTTCGGGGTGAGTCTCAGCCTGCCTGAATATGGTGGTAAAATTTGTGGCGCCTACTGATGTAGCTCAATCCTTTGTTTCCGAATGCTCAGTTTGGGTAGTTTGATTATAGATAGAAGTGTTTCTGCTCAGTTGGATGGATTGGTCGGCAGAGAGCGAAGTGATGCATGGTGACAGTTGGAATGGTGGCTTGAATAGTTGCGATTCTTTGAATAAGAACAAAGATGGTGCACCTCGTCTGCGATTTCCCCTGTAGGTCATTTTGGCTCTGCTGAGTCCATTGAGGGGAATCGAACCCCTGATTTTATCGTTGTAAATTCGTGGACATACTGCTGTTGTAGCGGGGGGTGGCTTTAAAATGAAGGTATTGGTAAAATCAACCTTGTCTGAAAATAAAGTCTGTTGTCCGTTTGGATTGTATTGTAATTATCAACAATCGAATTGGCTTATCAGTCAATCGGGAGTGGATCTAGTAAAGAGCATACCGCTTAGTTTGGGTTTATTTTGGGGGGGATGGGAGTTGGTAGGGTTTCTCAGGAGGTATGGAAAGGTTGGCGGTTTGGACGAACACTAAAAAGAGATTACTTTTACTTTAGGGGCTGTGCAAGTAACATAAGTGGAGAAATCCTCAGGTCTAGATATATATATTAAGTCAGCGTGACTTGAGAACTAGAGACCTCCGTACGAAGCATTCTCGTGTTCGTGATATCGACTGTTATCATGGGCTTACATTATTTGATAAAGGTGCAGATTTAGCGTAAGGAGAAGTTGTGAGGTAAATAATCTAAGATAGCAGGATAAAACCTGACAAAAGTATGTTGTGAGGTTACGCAGGCGTATAACAGGAGATAGCACAAAACACTTTTTCCTACCTGGCTGGCCTTAGTCTGTTAAGTATCGTGGTGAACTGTGGAGAACATGTTCTGATTGGATGGTTTATCCCTATTTCTCAACCATGGATAAAATTTCGTAAGTTCAACCAATAGCACCCACAGTTTTAATCCTGAATCCCTGTTTAAAGAATGTTTATTGCGTTCATTTAAAAGGATTTTTTAGTTTCACTCATCTTGCAAAATTTGTCCGTGTCGCTAGCCTGCGGGGTATATGAGAATTCGAGCCTAAAACAAACAAAACCTAAAACTCTTCACCTTATGAAGTGAAAACTTACAAGTAAATGTTACACTTTGAGATTATAGAGATCAATTTATGTCACTTTGCCTGAATAATCATGATTTTAGAAAGAAAATAAGCACGTTATATTAATTGGTTATTCATGAAAATAAAACATAAAATATTTCTTAATATAACAATTTAGATTTACTGTGTCTATTTAATTAGTATTTTATATTCACTTCTCTGCACGTTGGTTCATAAAATATTTATAAGTGGAATATTCTTCTAACAGTACATTTGGATTTCTTAAAATAAATACTATATTAGGACTGAAACAAGAACTTTGCATACATAATTATTGAAATATTCAAAATATTGAAAGTGAATAACCGAAAGAAAAATAACTGATATGAAATATGCAGGAAACTTGTAAAATAAAAAATAAATTAAGTATTATCTATTTTAATTTTGTAAACTAAAACCAGTAAAAACATTAACCACGCTTTAAAGTTTGTTATCATTGTTTTAGGTAAAGTATTAATAAGTTCTTTTAAATAGCAAAAAAAAATAAAACCGAACAAACACCTCTCAAAATTGGACTTTAAATTCATACTGTTTTTCTCAAGTAATTTGAGATTCATTCTCCTACACCTTGTTTCACCGTACAAAAATAAGTTATTGGACAATTCTCCTTGTACAAATGATCCATTGGGCTCACATCTCCAAATTTAAACTGTTTTCTTGGAACTTGATTTTTCCAGATATGAGCCATATAACTATCGTTCCAGATTTCTTATAAGGACTCGGAAACACTGTGATCAAAAAACAGTTGATGCTGAGAAAAATTAATAGGATAAAAAGCTGGAACGGGAAAAAAATGAACTCCATAACACGCGAATCCTGGAGCAAAATATTTGTATTTTTTTTACAAGCTTCTTGAATAACTCTGGTCAATAAGCTAGAGCCGTGATGACACCAGATTGTTAGGCTATATTCTTTAACAAACCGTTGCATGCATTCAGCGAGGAATGGACTGTCTTTCCCTGCTTTAATTATAGCATTGTTCACAACTGGTGAAGTTTAAAAACCAGCGTTTTCTTCTTGTTATTGAAGCGGTCCAACATAGCCAGATGGTGAGGGCAGTTAACTCACACTATTCAATTAATTCCACTGTTCATTGGTAAAGGAGTAGCCCAAGAGATGACCTTGGGTGATGATGACAAGTTGCCATTCTTATCTTTCGCTGCTAAATTAGGGATAGCTCGCACAGATATTTCTTGTGTAGCTTTGTAAAACTTCCAAACAAAATTTGAAAAAAAACTTCTTAAAGTGATTCACGGCAAGAACAAAGTAATAAAAACACGTTTTTCTTTCGTACGTCTCACTGGCTTATACAGATCTCAAACCAACAGTAGAGTCTTTGGAAAGCCACAAACGTTATGACGATTTTTAAGGTTACAAGTCGTTTTTAGAGAGTAAGCAAATTATATCGTTGACAAAGCATGCTGTTATGAGAATCACAAATAAAAAAACAACTATTTGTATTTGTTAAAGCTCTTCAATAACACACCAGGAAGTAATCTTACTTATGTGAGTGGAAAACAAACCAACACTAATCCACAAACATTCTAAGAAGCAAGCCAAAGTAATTTAAGCCAAACTACACTTTTTAAAAAACTGTTTGTGTATTTGTAATTTACCAGTGTAAGATGAGAGGGAAGGAAGATAATCATCACCACCCTCTTCACCGCCGACTCTTGAACTACTCTTTCACAAAAGAATAATGGGATTGACTGTTACATTATTTCACCTCCACGGCTGAAAGGGCGAGTATATTTGGGGAGGGGGGGATTTGAACACGCAACCCTCGGATTATGAAAAGAGCGCCTTAGCCACCTAGCCCTGCAGGGTCGGAACAAATTCGAAGTAAAGTTTTTTATCAAAAACATCCAGCACTTCATATCACTGGTATTGTAGGTACCAAAAATTTATATTTTATCTTTAATAAAAAGTTTGCGAATAGAATTCAAAGTACTTTAAAACACTTTAATGAAAAATAAAAAAATGCAAGTGAAATGTATGGAAAGAAAAAGTCTGAAAACAGTGACTCGAATATGAAAGGTAACAATGAAAAATTGAAAACGAATTACATTGCTCAAACATGGAATTTCTAATAAACTACATGGAAAATAAGGTAATAAAACAGAGAGAAATATAACCATTTCAACTTTCTTTATGGGCTGTATATTAATATTTATATTTGTCAATATAGCATGGTTTTCTTTTGTGATAATGGCTCGTTTATATATGTGTAATCATATATATATTCGGCAGAAGATGTTTCAATAGATTTAGAAATGACAAAAATAATATTGGATATGAAGTGACCTTGTACTTGAGAATAGCCGAGTACGTAACATAGGAATGGCCTAGTACTTAAAATAGGAATGACCTTGTGCATAACATGGAAATGGGCTAGCGCTTAACATGGCAATGGCCTAGTACCTAAAATGGGAATTACATTGTACTTAATATGTGAATGGTCTAGTGCTTAACATGGGAATAGCCAAGTACTTAACATCGTAAAAAACTAGTATTTTGCATGGGAATAATCTAGTATTTAATATAGAAATGGCCTTATGATAAGCATGGGAATGGCGTAGTGCATAATTAAGGAATAGCCTAGTACTTAACATCATAATGGCATAGTGTTTAACGTGGGAATAGCCTAGTGCTTAACGTGGTAATAGTCTAGTGCTTTACATGAGAATGGCCTTGTACTTAACATGGGAATGATCTTTTACTCAACATGGGAATAGCCTAGTACTTAACATGGAAATAGCATAGTGCTTAACATGGGAATAGCATAGTGCTTAACATGGGAATAGCCTAGTACTTAACATGGGAATAGCATAGTGTTTAACATGGAAATAGCCTAGTGCTTAACGTGGAAATAACCTGGTGCATAACATGGAAATAGCCTATTATTTAACGTGGAAATAGCATAGTGACTAACATGGGAATAGCCTAGTGCTTAACATGGAAATGACCTTTTACTGAACATGGGAATAGCCTAGTGCTTAACATGGAAATGACCTTTTACTGAACATGGGAATAGCCTAGTGCTTAACGTGGGAATATCCTAGTGCTTGATATCGGATTAGCCTAGTACATAACATGAGGATGACTTAGTACATAACATGGGAATATACTAGAACTTCACATGGGAATGCGAATATCACTCTGTTTTTAACGCAGTGCCGCAGACGCATGGGTCCGTTATGACAGTGAGTGTCATTTCTAATAATTTAATTACAGTAGCCCAAGATTAGGTGGTGGGTGATGTAAACTAGCCCTTTCACTCTAGTTTACTCATGACAAAGTAGGGACGAGTCTTAAGAAATATCCCTTGTATATCACTACACTAATTTCCCAAACAAACAAAGTGAACAAACGCAACGAGAACTAGATGATACCCTAGAATTCTACGGATGTTTGTACTACTTGGTCTCGTTGAAAACTTAAAAATAAATAACTACGACAGTATAATTTAAAAGAGTTAATAAGAAATCACAAAGCGGTTAAATAGGTCTGTTCTACATGACACTGTGTCTATATGGAACAGTTTCTTTATTAGATAAACAACAATCTGTTGTTCACTGGGAGATTTAGTATAACTTTTAAACCCTCACCGAGATACATCCATATATATTCAAAATATTCAGCTAACTTACCTGATAGCAACGTTACACAAATATCTGAAAATCTGTTCCATTATGGGAGATTGAACTATTATATATAGACAAAATAATTCTTTAAGGACACCTATTTTATTGAAACTGTTTTCAACACACTGGTCGTACACCATTTCATCACATTGTTTCAGTTTTATATTCTTTTCGGTACAAATCAGTTTTGTAAATTGTGACGTTCATAGATCCTTGAAGAAGACGTTATATCCGGTGAAACAGAACACATTTATTTGAATATTCAGGAATAATAAACACGAAATGTATTTATTAACGTAGAATGATCAAAGCCCGAACATGAAAAGTACTTTGGTCATAGATACTTTAAGGCGTAATTAGTTGATTTGCACTTTTTAATCTTATAATTTATTTTCTACAATATTAAGATAAATTACAAAACAAAACAGAATAAAGTTATTTAAATAAGGGGTACATTGTGAAAATACATAAAACTCACCAATATTATATCACCAATATAATAAACTACACTACTTTCATCACTTGTGAGGTTTTACATGGTTATATGCAGAATCTTAACATCTGTATTTCAGTTTTGTCTTTATTTTAAATTTTCTGGAGGTCGATTTACCTGTGATATATTGAGAGTGATACGCTATATAAAACAGACGTCATTGGCTTTCAGGAAATTTCGCTATGTGTTACACATGGAAGATATTACGCTTCATTAGTTTGTTTTCTTATAGCAAAGCCACATCAGGCCATATGGTGAGACCACCAAGGGGAATCGAATCCGTCGTTTTTGACTTGTGAATCAGTAGACTTACCTCTGTACCATCGGGGTACGTTACGTTAGTTATGTATACACTGAAGAAATTTAGAGTAACCACAATTAGTTAACTGATTACAACTCAGCACTTATATGGAACCACAGAACAAGTAACTTGGGGATTATTCTAGTTTGAAATTTCGCTATTTATAGTCTCTTAAAGATTAGAAACTTGTAGAAATCCTCAATTATTTAAAAAGAAGAAAACTAAATCATCGTTAAACCATAATGTTTTGCAATTAGTTTAAGTAAATGTAAGGGACATGGCTAACAATTGTTAACTGGCTAAGAATGAGATCTATGTTTTTGTATTTACACATCCCTGCTACCAGAAAGGACTTATGTCCCACAGGAACCGTTTCATTTGTAAATTTTTGATCTCCTTTATTCATGACTCTCAAGACTGCCTAAGGCTTCTTTAGGTCTACCATGTCAACGAAGTCTTTCTTAAGCAAGCCTAAACCTCAAACCTTCAGGGACAACCTACACCATCATCATGAGAGACAACGAAATATTCTTTAAGTAAGCTTTAGCCACATCAGATACAGACTTCACCATCATCACGAGAGACAACGAGATTTTCTTTAAGTAAGTTTAAACCATAAACCTTCATGTACAACCTATACTTTCAACAAGAGTATCAATACAGTCTCCTTTAAGCAAGCTTCAACCTCAAAACTTCAGATACAACCTACACCATCATCACGACAATCAACGATATCTTCTTTAAATAAGTGTAAACCACAAACCTTCAGATACAACCTGCACCATCATCATGAGAGTCAACACCATCTTCAAAAGCAAAAACCTCCTCCTATATGAAACTATAATGAGTCAAAAAACAACTATTTGACTTAAACATTAATGTAATAACTCTGTTCAGTATTATATATCACATATTGTCTAATTGTCAATTGTGATAATAAAAACACCCTCATCAACACTTGCAGAGGTACGAGTACCATCAGCCCTGACAATTATTCTCTTGATTTCCTAAAGATGGAAAGAAAGTATACATATGAATCATTTGCCGAAAGTTGTACTGTTCGTGGCCTAATAGATAGGTATATGTATAATGAATCCGAAAATTCATGATCGGTACTGCATTACCGCAACATTGCGTTCTGTGCTTTAAGACTTTAGGTGCGTTGATCAAATCCACTATTCAGTTGAAATAGCACAAGAATTGTCGGTGGGTGCTGTTGATTAGTTACCTTTCCCTTGTATATCAATTTAAAGTTAGGGGTGATAGCACAGAGTGCCGTTAATAACAAGAGGGTGTTATAAAGACTATCAACATCGTCAGAAAATGACGAAAATGGGTATTGTGGGATACTTTGGGGTCATACCTAAAAACTGCTGAAAAGTTTTATCATTATAAGAGGAAATTCGTGTTGTAAACATATATACTGGAAGTAACATTAGCTCATAGCTTATCCACGTGCAGGGCGTAATTGTATTTGTGCAATGAACTTGAGAACGCATATGTCAATATTTGTCTGAGCATTAGATGTGGACCAGTTTAACAAGAAGTGAACTAGCTTCTTGCCGCACCCACGTATCACTACTAAACACAGTCACCATGCTAGTCAGCTCTTTTCTGACAGTTCTGCTATAGAATATCTTATGCGCATCATGTATTCCTCCCATTGAGTTTGAACAGGATGAACAGACTTCACAAGCTTACTCTGACTGTAAAATATAAAGCTAAGCATGTATCTTTATCCTTTCAACATTAGGTGATAAAATTGGTACAACATGCAGTTATATACCGCGGTAATTTTCTTCAAGTATTAAAACTGGAGTGAATAACAAGCTAGTAGCTTCCAGAGACACCTTAGATAATCTGATGTATCTGATCTCAGTAAATCATTAGCGTGGCACACCCTGAGATACACTTTTGAGTGGTTAATAAAATAAGTACGACACTCTGATGTGCACAAGAAACAAGTAGTACAAGTGCCCAACTATGCATGTGCAATATGTGCTAACAATGCACTTTGTTGTTATCAGGCAAGAAATGCTCATGCTAGCTCTGAGCTCTTGATTGGAAATTTCGGCATCCAGTGAAATAACCTGATGTATGACTATTCATTCTTACAGCTAAAATGACTTTTATTACAACTCTTGGTTCTGGATGAGGGCATTTAATGAACACAAGTGGCGTCATTGTATCACAAATAGATCATCTGTCAATTTGTTTTGTATTTCTTAACCTTTTTGTGCTCCTGAAAAAGTGAATTAAATGTAACAACAGACTTCGGGTGCTCACTCAGAAATAGCATAAACATCCATAACAATTTTTCCTACCCTTCCATTCTACGGTATTTTACATTGTATAAATTACTCATATAGTAATTAGTTAGGACCCAGTTACTGAGAAATTCAAATGGAACCAACTTACAGATTATATATTAATGTTTCTATCTTAATTTTCACTCATTTAATCGTGAGTAAGGAGACCAAATACAATGAACTAACAACGACACTCGTTATTCTGCAAAACACAAATTATGATTACAATACACAAAACAAGAAAAATTGTCCAATAACGTATTCTTATATTTTGAAACAAAGTGTATAGAGAATAGACATTTCTGATAATAAAATCCGTGTTTTTTAGGATATATTTTATTCATAATTAAATGATAGTGTGAACTTGCAAATCTCAGAGCATAGTTTATACTTTTACTCAAAAGTTTCATTTAAATTACTTAAGCCTGGCATGTCCAGGTGGGTTAAGAAATTCGACTCGTAATCTGAGGGTCGCGGGTGCGAATCTCCTTCGTACCAAATATGCTAGACCGTTTAGCCGTGAGGGCGTTGGTAAAAGAGTAGTCCAAGAGTTAGCGGTGGGTGCTGACGACTAGTTCTGCCTTCTCTCTTGTCTTACACTGCTAAGATAAGGATGACTAGCGCAGATAGCCCTTGTGTAGCTTTGCGAGAAATTCAAAAACAATAAATTATATAAAAATTATAACTAAAATTCCATACAAAATTTTACGAAATAATTCGCAGATTTAATGACATTTTGGTTCAGTCTACACACTTGTAGTAAACTTGGATAATGTACTTGTGGTGTTTTGTTGACCTGTCCTCTTGGCTAAGATCAATCATAATTTACTTTGATTTTGCTGTTTTTCCCATTCTTGTCTTGTGTTGGTGTTGGTGAGATAATTCTCATTACTTGATAAATGATACGCTAACGATTTCAGTGCACCTTGCTTGCAGTAATACTGGACGGTTGAAAACCAGACTTCAATCGACGAAAGTGCCATCTAGCTGTTTTGAAAGCTTCTTTTCCAATCTCTCGTCTCTCTTTCACGTGTTTTAGTGTCATCAACTGATACAGCAGTGCAAGTACAACTTTTCTCTCAACACATTTCTCTTACACAGTTTGTTACACACCGTTGGTAAATGAGAATTGTTTTATATCATTAGATATCTTAGAAATGTTGTTTTCAATCGCTTTCAAAAGACCATCAGAATCTTCTCGTGAATGGAATTCTTAATACAGTCACGTAGAACACAAGCAATCGATTCTTTTTGTCAAGAGAACTGAAACTTGATGCTTTCAGTCGAGTTTATTCATTTGAAAGTTGAATGTCGTTGTGAATTAGATACCAAAGAAACGTCTAATTAAATAAACATCGTTTACTCGCCATGTCGGAGCATTGTCTCTCTTTTGAACTTGAGTACTTGGATAATTTCCTCGTATCTTACCTGTCACAGAGGGATCCTTAGAGTAGAGTAATCAATCCTTCCTCTTTTCTTTATTGGCGACTTTAATTTTATCTGCCGCTGTTTCCCAGCTGATTTTCGAGCCATTTTCATCTCTGGATCTGAACCGTTGCCACCACACTAATACTGAGGGCATTTCTCACAAGCACCACACATACACACTTTACACTTACAAGACATTTTCTTCTTTTCCCGTATAAACAATGCTGTACCAGCACAAGGTCAGTACAATGCCTCATTAAATGTTGAGAGTTTGTCAATATCTGTTTCGTGACCATCTGCGGAGCCGGTTTTCAAAAAGCATGCGGGAATCTCCTCGCTGTTGTCCAGACAGGTTTCAGTAAAAATGTTAACCAATACAGAAATGATCCGGATTGACTTGAAAAATAAGGTTTTGCAAAATTCTGGAACCCCTAAACTTGAAAGAACTATTAAAACAAGGTGCTAATTTTCTATTTAAAATAAAATAAATCAGATTAAATAACATTATATTATCTTTCAAACCTTAAAGCGAAACTTTTCGCTTAATTAAGTTACGTGTTTTACCTCGGACCACTAATTGTGTAAATAATGAACATAAGTTTTTCTGTTACAGATATTATAAAGGATGAATAAAAGGAACACGGTTATCATTCTCAAAAAAAAAAAACTATAAAATATGAAACATAATTGCAATTCTTACTAAAACTGTAATACATAAAACAGGGTTATTTTTCTCAATAAATCTGTAATATTTTGATCAGGATTGTCATTCTTTATAAAACTGTAATCTTTAAAATAGGATTCTCATTCTCAATAAAACTCTCATATTTAAAACAAGATTTTAATACTTAATGAACCGTCATATTCAAATAAAATTGCCATTCTAAATAAAACTATAATGATTAGAACAGCGTTGTCATTCTTAATAAAACGGTAATATTTAAAACAAGGTTTTCATTCTTAATGAAATTTAATATTTATAATTATTTGTCGTTCCCTATAAAACTGTAATATTTAAAACCATGTTCTCATTCCTAACATAGTCAAAATGTACTTAGTTTAAGTACGTACTAGGCTTTTGTGATATTGTTCACGTCATCTTACTCGAAGCTTCTGATGTGTTAAATTGTGGATACGAGAGAGCAAAACATTTGTAGATTTTTCTGTTTCATGTTACAAATACAAGCAAATCCAGAGAGTTATGTTAGTGTCAGAGAGATATACTAAATTTTCCTCAGTTTAGCCATAAAGTTTCAGTATCGGTGACCATTTAATGTGTAATAATCACAGATTGTAATGTAATAACAGAGTAGAGAAGAATAATTATTCTTGTGATTTTGGTTCTAAAGTTATTAAAGTAGTCTCTGTGTATCTTTCAAGAAGAAAAGAGAATTACTTACAGCTCTACAGTTGACTACAACAACCTGACATGTTTACTATTTTTGTCCGTTAACCTTCTACTACACTGTGTATCTCTGTTCTTATAAAGAAATGATACAAATATCATCCCTACTTTCTTGTTTTCATTGTTCTTGATGGAATTAGATTAGCCATCCTTAGATTTACTTCCTTTCTAGAAAAATTTTTGTCTTTACTTGAAGACATTTATTCTCATACAATTTGTGTATGTGAGACAACCAGCACAAACGCTGGTGTACATTGTTAACATCGTGTCAGGACATCAACCACCTTGTCACTAGGTCTGGATTTACTTCAGTGGAGACAAAAGAAAATTAAATTTATATCTATATGTACCATCTCTCTATAACTTGTTCGTTAAAATTTAATTGTGAAGAGCAATCAAAGTAAACGTGCAATAGCAAAGTACTGGAAGGTCAATGTGAGAACAATAATATATTTATTACGTGTTGCTGAGATATGTTAGAAAGAAAACTGATAACTATATTTAGTTCCAATAAAGATAGTAATGAAAAGTTTATTCGTAATTTACATTCACAACGCTTTCACGTAAGGTACACTTAATATATTCGTACTCTTTTGTAGACCACACGGTCAGATCTTTATTATAAAAAACAATGAAACAACAAATTCAAGTCACTTTTCAAGAAAGTTTTATTGATCATAACAAGTAATTTTACAGATTTCTTTTAATCTAAGAATCTTTGATTGTTAAACAATTTTACAAGTTCTTCAGTGGAAACATTTACGGGCTTACAACCCTAAAATCAGGAATTCTCTTCTCCATGGTATACATAACAGGCATTCCAATGTGGCTTTAAATAAACAACAAAGAAGAAACAGTCTTTGATAAATCTTATATAAAATAATCATTTCATACAGTGTCCCACAAAGTGACTTGCTTGCAACTTTTCCCTTTGATGTTTACTCACCAGTGGCCTTCACTGATGTAGCATCTCTTGGTTTGTTTATTTGTCTTGGAATTTAACGCAAAGCTACACGAAGGCGACCTGCGCCAGCCGTCCTTCGTTTAGTAATATAATACTAGAGGGAATACAGCTAACTATAACCACCCACTGTCAACTCTTGGGTTACTCTTTCACCAGCGAATAGTGTGATTAACCATTACATTATAACACCCCCAGGTCTGGCATGTCGAGCTAGTTTGTTGTGAAGGGGTTTCGATCCCGTTCCTCCAACTTACGAGTCGACGCCGTCACCAGCTGAGAATGCCTGGCCAGCATATTTTGGACGCCTAGTGGGTGTTACAAATACTAGAAATTTCATTTGGTTTCTAATTTTCTTGTGCGTACGATTTTTTTTTTTGGCATTTCTATTATTCGTTGCAAATACAAACACAAAGTTAAAGCTCCGTACTAATTGGCTGATTCAATATTTTGTTAAAAATTTCATCTAGTCTCGCATTCTTATATTATTCAAATCGTTTCTTATACTTTCATGAAAATAATTGTCATTAAGCCAAACTCTTATTGTTACACGTTGAAAGCTTCCTCTATCCGAAAACAATTCTTCTAAATTAAATCACAAACCCTTAAAAAATTAAGATCACTCATAATGTCTAGTTTTACTCTACAGTCGTTATGCTTCTAAATAAATCTACATTATTCTGTTTTTGTATGAATTATTTATTGGTAAGCACAATAATCATTGTAACAAAATATTGATCCACCCACTGTTTTCAAAACCTTGTGTTGGTATAATTTATAACGTGTGCTATACATACTCTTCACCTTTGTAGCGATTGTTATTTAACAGTCAATCCTACTTTATCTTGGTAAAGAGTGACCAAGATATGATGGTGGGTGATATCAACTCGCCGGCTTCTCTCTATTCTTTCACTTCGATATTAGAGTTGTCTCGTGCAAACAGTTCTCGAGTATCTTCAAGCAAAAATTTTAAAAATCCTGCTGGCACAGGTGTTCTTTATACAGAGATGAACAGTTGAAACAGATCATAAATAACTCTGTCAACTTTTACTTCATACCTTGTGTAACTCAGAACTTCAAAAAAACGTCAATTTGTTCTAAATATATTAATGTTTTTTGTGTGCTTCAATTCAGTGTTTATCAACATGATAAAATTACCAATGTCTTCAAGTAAAGTTTAGCTTTAATGTTTCCTCTGAATTGTTATGAAGTAGAAATTGTTGTGTTTATTAGTAAACAAAACTCATTTTGAACATAGTTTGATAGATAATATAATCGAGCTCTCACTGTAAAACAATCGTATAAGAAACAAATGGCACCTTAAGATCAACTGTGCTTATGATTCAGACTGAATGTTGGCACGAGATTCTGGCTTGACTAGCTGATTTCGTGTTTTCGTCTAGGTAACTTGGTACTTCATTACTAATTGTCTATCCAACAACTAACTAGCTTGAATAAGCACATGATGGTTAATTGTTTCAATAACTAACTTGGTTTAGCGCCTCCTGGTTAACTGATCCAAGAACTAACTTGGTTTAAAGTCTGCTTGTTAACTATTCCACCAACTAATGAACAGGGTTTAGCGTCTGATGGTTAACTATCTTACAAATTCACTAAATTGGTTTAGTCCCTGCTGGTTAACTACCCCACCAACTAACTAATATGTTTAAGCGTTTGCTTGCTAACTATCTTAACAATTAATTAAATTGGTTTAGCGTATGCTGGTTAACTATCTAAACAATATCAACTAATTTGGTTTAGTGCTAGCTTTTATATCACATCTCTTAATTGAAGCATTGCTGATTATCATAATATACAGTAAGAGTTTCTTCACTAGATCAACCAGATATTTTATCATTTGATATTATGTATAACATAGGAAGTAGTTGTGCAATGGGAGGTTTCAATGGAATTCCCGATAGTTGACAGTTGATACATTCTGGAGCACTGACTGTTTAGTCTGCTGCGTCCAGAAGAGAGTTGATACATTCTGGAGTTCTGGCTGTTTTATCGGCTGCCTCCATTTGAGAGTTGATACATCCTGGCGCTCTCTTACGTCTTCTTCCTCAATCTAAGAGTTGATACATCGTGGAGTACTGACTGTTAAGTGGGAATTATAACATCTTGAGATACATCAGGACTCAAGGATGTTATAACATGGGTATTTACCATTTTTACCAAAATAAAGCAGAGGGCAACGTTTCGACCTTCTTAGGTCATCTTCAGGTTTACAAAGAGAGAGTTATCGTTACCGGGCATATGACTCAGGGAAGAGAGTGTAAACTGGTACAGAATTGTAGAGGGCGTTGCAAATAGATGATAGGTTATTAATTTGTAAAAGTGTAGAGGTATTCCTTTATGCTGGTTTAATTTTTGTTTTAGTTGTTGTATAATTAGAGCTTCTTAGCATCTGGGTGTTTTCTATGATTATGTTGGGTTTATTTGATTTTCAGTGTTTTTTCGTGAATTCGTGACAGTTGTTGCATTATATTTTATTAATTATGTTGGTGTTTTGTTTGTCAAATAAGTTTTTACACAGTATGGGCTTTAGTTTTGTTCCGTGTTTTTGAATAAATTTGGTATTTACTGCAATGTTGTATTTTGTTAAACGTTTCTATTTTTCAAATGTTTATTTCTTTCCTGATGTCGTGAATATGACGCAGATTGAATCACAAGCGATCTATTCAACTTTACACCTACCACTATACTGGTACAGATTTTGTGGCCTGGCATGACCAAGCGCGTAAGACGTGCGACTCATAATCCGAGGGTCGCGGGTTCGCGCCCGCGTCGTGCTAAACATGCTCGCCCTCCCAGCCGTGGGGGCGTATAATGTTACAATCAATCCCACTATTCGTTGGTAAAAGAGTAGCCCAAGAGTAGGCGGTGGGTGGTGATGATTAGCTGCCTTCCCTCTAGTCTTACACTGCTAAATTAGAGACGGCTAGCACAGATAGCCCTCGAGTAGCTTTGTGCGAAATTCCAAAAAACAAACAAACAAACAGATTTTGTGACGATACAATTGGTTGAATCATATCTACTGGACATATGCTTGTTTTTTTCTACCACGTTAACTCGATACACCCTAACATTAAGTTAACCTGTGAACAGGAAGAAACTAACCAAATAGCTTTTCTTAACCTCGATATCACAGGAACCGATACAAAATTCAAAAGAGAAATCCACAGAAAAATCACCCAAACTGGACAATACATTCACTTGGACTCAGCACAAAAACTCAACAGATTAAGAAACCAAAACAACACAACCACAAAACTATGCTCTTCCTTAAAATTAACGATGAAATAAACAAATAAAACAACACTTCATCAACATCAACACCAAGAATCGTTGAAACAATTGTACTCACACACCTGGATGAACAACAATAAATCCCAAGATACAACAAACAACAAAACCTGACACTGCTGCATTCCTGAAGATGACGCAAGAAGGTCGATAAGTTTTCTCTGTTTTATTTTGGTAAAACTGTTAATATCCATACCAGTCGTTCTAAGACATATTTTTTTCGTCTAGTGTGTTTCTTTTCATCACAAATCCTAGAGTTCTAAATATTTAGTCTGCTTCCTCCACGGCGATTTACAACATCTCAATAATTAATACTTAAATTAATTTAGACAATTATCAAACTCAACTTTATTTGTATTATTCTAACTCTGAAAGTTAAGTGTTGTTTTGTTCGAAGTTCGATTTTCTCGCTATGGTTTGTTTTTGAAATTCGCGCAAAGCTACACTCGGGCTATCTGCGCTAGCTATCCCTAATTTAGTAGTGTAAAACTACTAAATAAATAAATACTTCTCATAAATAAAAATAATAAAGTGAGTAAAGTAAATCCTACTTTTCTCTTCAGATGATGAATCAACAGATGTCGCTTGTGTTTGTTTGCCATATTCACGCAGATAGTTTTAAAGAAGACATGCTTTAATTGCAAACCTTTGTTTACTCAATACTAATTCATCGGCGTTATCATCGCGTGCAAGCACTTCAGCGCAGGATGATGCAAGAAGTACCGAGACAAAAAAGTAAAGAAAGTATGATGAAAGTTTTATTGAATATGGTTTTACATGGACAGGTAATGAAGATGGACCTAATGGGTTGTGTGTTGAATGTGGAACATTGTTGAGTAATAGTAGTTTGCATCCAGCACAGTTAAAACGGCATCGAGAAACCAAACATTCCTAATTAAAAAATCCAACTTCCGAGTATTTTAAAAGAAAGTGTTTGCAATTAAACGTAAGGAAAGCTACATTTCGTTCGTTTGTCCATCAGAACAACAAAGGTGCTGTTATTGCTTCATATAGTGTTAGTTACCGTATTGCAAGAGCAGGTAAAACTCATACAGTTACAGAATATTTGATAAAGCCATGTACTAAAGATTTGGTATAATGCACAATTGATGAGAAATTGCTTAAAAACATTAACTCTGTAGCCCTTTCTGACAACTCGGTTTCTCGAAGAATCAAGAATATGTCAGCAAATTCCTTAACGGAGTTAATAAAGTGAGTAAAAGTGAATCCTACTTTTTTGCTTCAGATGATGAATCAACAGATGTCGCAGGTTATGCGATGTTGTTTGTGTTTGTTCGCTATATTCACGCAGCTAGTTTTGAAGAAGACATGCTAAATTGCAAAACTTTGCCTACTCAAATAATAGACGAAGAAATATTTAGACTGATCGATTTATTTATGGAAGAACATGAAATCCAATGGCAATTAGCTCAAGTATTTGTACCTTGGGGCTGCAACTATGAGTGGAAAATTTTCATGCGCAGTGGCACGCATAAAAAAGAAAAAAACGGATTTCGAGAGTATCCACTGCTGTCTTCATCGTCTTGCATTTGTAACAAAACGAATGCCAGAATACTTTGGGTCATAGAAATAGTCAATTTTATAAAATCAAGACCACTCAATGCGAGGATCTTCAGTTTACTCTGTGAGAACAAGAAAAGTCCGACGGTTTTCTCGAGGAAAAGTGCTTTCTCAGTTTTACGAACTGCGTGTTGAATTAGGTTTCCTTTTAGCAGAATGCCATTTTCAACTTGCCTAAAAATTAAGAAACAAATGAATGCAACAATGCAGGGTACCAGGGTAACGTACTTCTAATCTCAGAGTAAAATCTAAGCGCTTCAAAGTAAGCTAAAACTTTTGGGTGAATGTATACTTATGGACAAACTTGATTGCTTCGAAGATCTCAGTGATTTTTTTCCTTATGGATGAAATTTCCTTAAGTGAAGATGCAAAAGCTTCACTCTTGCGGCACATATCTGATTTGTGTTCAGCTGTTGGGAAGTGCTTCCCTCCTTATTTAGAAAAATTACTGTGGATTCAAAATCCCTTTGTTGACTCTGCAAATACCAACGATTTGCCTTTGAAATAGAAAAAATACACCTTAAAAATAAAATTTCAGCAGGAAGAACTTACACAATTTTGGATTCAAATGGCTGTGGAATACCCTGAAATATGTAACAGAGCTTTGAAAATTTTGATGGGTTTGCCAACAACATAGCTTTGTGAGCAAAGATTTCACTGTATACAGTTACAAAAACCAAATTTAGAACAGGCTAAATATTGAAGATGATTTGCGTTTACAGGTAACAACCACAACTCCAAATATTAAACTACTTTGTGAACAAAAGCAAACCTATCCGAGCAACTAATAAATAAATAAGTACACTGTACTTTTAGTGATGTAAATTTTGCAAGCAGAATTTTTTTTTGAACAAGTAAGTAGAAGTAAAAATTATTCTTCAAATATTGATAGGCCCGCCAGGTGGATGAAGGCGTTCGACTGGTAATCTGAGGGTTGCGGGTTCAAAAATAAAAGTTCACATATCACTTGATCGGCTAATGGTCACATAGTGTCTAGACTGTCTCCACTTAAAGAAAAGTAAAATAAGAGAATACTATGAAAAAAACAGTTTAAAAATTAAAGTGATAAAATTAAAAATAAAAATATAAGTTTTAAACAGAAAGTAACCACTACAGAACATAAAATATCTTCCTTTCTTCATATCTTTGTTTATTCTGAAACTTTTAAAACTCACGAAAATATTGTATTACACTTTAAACGTTCTGTTTTGTACGCAACGTTAAAACTGTGCTGGTTATCGTAACTTTAAAATTGTGAATGGTGGGTATAAAAAGTGGCTGATCTGGTTGGTTTTGGTTCATACGAGTATAACTATGACTCTCTTAAGGTAACCAAATGCCTCGTCATATAATTAGTGACGAGCATAAATGGATTGACGAAATTCCCACTATCCCTGAGGACTCTCTGCGCTAGCCGTCCCTAATTTAGCAGTGTAAGACTAAAGGGAAGGCAGCTTGTTATCACCACCAACTGCCAACTCTTGGACTACTCTTTTACCAACGAATATTGGAATTGGCCGTCACATTATAATGCCCCCACGGCTTAGAAAGCGAGCATGTTTTGGTGTGACGGGGATTCGAATCCGCAACCCTCGGATAACGAGTCGAGTGCCTTAACGACTTTGCGCTTAGTAACAGACAATCAACAAATAGCTGTTTCATAAACACCTGGGTTCAAATAACAGACGAATTAGAGAGTAGCTAATAAACTGCAATAAATAAGTATAGGTTTTAGTTGCTATGCTACTGTAAATGAATGTAAGATTAAAGAACAAAGGGAAAGGTAAGGTTGTCATTTTCAACAATGATTCTCACCATTCATTATCGCCCAATTTGAACATCCTAGCAACAATAATCACTCTAAAACTTTCATATCTTTATCTGCGGGTATAAACATAATTTACTCGTATTAAATACACTGCTACACAAACATCGCAACTACAGAGTAAATACAATAACAGATTTCATGGTCAAGGTCATGACTCCAACAAATTACAATAAACTACGTTAGTCCAAGCTGTCTGACACTCAGTGGTGTATCAAGTTGTCTGTGTCTCCGATAAATTGAATTAATCATGAGTTTAAGATAGTAAACCAACATATCAGTTTTTACACGTGCGCTAATCAAATATTCTTGTGATTCTGTTTTGACCTTTAAATTCATTCTGATAACACGAATTGAATATAATGTTTAAAACATGCCGGAACAACGTCTTTTTCTTTGGCCTAGCCTGAGATTTCCGGTGTGGTGTGGCCTTCTAAAAATTCGTTCTACCCAGACTTTTAGGCTCAAATAAATGAAAAATCTAATATTTTAAAATATTTTATCTTTCTTTCACCGACAACTAATGAATAAAATAACGGTAATTATATTTTAACTCCAACTAAAATTACTGAATGACAAACAAGGTGGAAAATAAATATTAAATGATGTATGTGCTTTGCGTCACTGAATGTGCACATTGTTGGAGCTTATTTGCGTGTGCCCTATGACATAGCCTGTTAATGCTAAACGTGCCTGCGGAACAAGTTATTCAATTTCACTGCTTAATTTTACTATTATTTGCATTTAAGCCAAAAAGTGAGATAGTCTCTGGTTATTTGGGAATTTACACACGAGATCAAAATGTTGTATCTTGGAAAATTTCCACAAAAATTGTGTATTTTGGCTAGTTTCCGAATTTTAGCACAAACGTGAAGGTTATCTTCGCATAGCTGTCTCTAATTTTGAAGTTATAAGATATAGAGAATCAGAAAGTCAACAGCACGCACCGCCAACTCTTGGGCTACTCTCCTTTAAGAGAATATTGGAATTTTATCCTTTTTTCTAATACATCTACTTCTCCAAAGTGCGATTCCAGTTTCTGAGGCAAGGTATCACGATCTAAACCCTCAGATTCACAGTATGGGCATATTCATCATAGGTTATTTTTGTTTGTTTGTTTTGAATTTCTACACGAGGGATATCTGCGCTAGCCGTTCCTAATTTAGCAGTGTAAGGCTAGAGGGAAGGCAGCTAGTCATCACCATCCACCGTAAAATCCTGGACTACTCTTTTACCAACTAATAGTGGGATTAACTGTAATATTATAACGTTCTCATGGTTGAAAGGGCGACCAAGTTTGGTATGATGGAGATTCGAACCCATGATCCTCAGATGACGAGCGGAGTGCCTTAACCACCTGGCCATGCCGGGCCCCTATGTTATGTTTCGCCCAAATATGAAACCTGATATTCTATTTTAGTAACGGATTTCATACTTAGAGAGTATTTTTTAGTTAGTAAAAACAATACTCTTATTATTATTGGTGATTAAATGGTAACTGACAATACAAATTCTTACAATACAAGTTCTGAAGTTTTAACCTATTACAGTTTGTCTTATAACATTTGCAGGTCTACGAGACTATCTGCGCTGTGACCACCAATGAGAATTGAAACCCGGATTTTAGTATTGTAAATCGTTAAACTTACCACAGGCCCAGTGGTGCCTTTGCTCTTATTATAGCATCATTTAAAGGTCTATTATATTATATTAACTACTGTAAGATATCACTATTCTCTGTTATAAAAATATTCTTTCATTCTATAAACTTTATTAAAGCTTCTGTTTCGTATAAAAGTATTTCTGAAGAAGTAAGAAACCAAAATTGAGCAGTATTCGAACTTACCACTCTGAGAGCAGATAAGTTAATCCACTGAGACATCGCGTACATAAGACGGCATCTTATAGTTTTCTGTTCATTTGCTACAACTAGATGTTAACAGAATTCGTGTTTGTTTGTTTCGAAATTAGGCACAGAGCTTCACAATGGGTTGTGTTCTGCCCACTGAGGATATCGAAACTCGGTTTCTGGCGGTGTGAATCTGCAGACATACAGCTCTGCCAATGAAGAGCTACCACATGGGTAAGCCTGATAACTTATAACACTAAACACTGGTTTAGATACCCATAGTGGGCAAAGCACAGATTGCCCATTGTGTAGTTTTGTGTTATAACTACGAAGAAACAAAAAAAGCAAACATTATTCCATGTGTTTCAAGCCATGAACTCCAAAGAATCGAGTTCTTCTTCATGTTTTCTTCATACAGCTTTCAAACATAAATTTATTCAACAGATTTCTTAGGACCTTTCTCATGAAGCAACATTTGACCATCCTAGGTCATAACTGTAGACGTTGTGAGGGTAGCAAATCGACCCATGAACACGTTAGTTTGAGATTCCTCAGTCAGCGATCAAGGACTTTTATTTGATTTTCGACTTACAATGACACACTGTACAACACACAAGCTTAACAATCAGATCCTAAAACCGCAAAGTTCAGGAATCGTCATTCCCAATTTAAAACTTCTGACCAGAAGGTTGTTTGTTTCTGAAAATCGCGCAAAGCCGTCCCTAATTTATATGTGTAAAAAACGGCTCGTTTGGGTTGATAAAATATTTTACGTAGAGGAGCGAACAACGTTTCGGCCTTCTTCGGTCATCGTCAGCTTCACCTGAGGAGCCGTTTTTACATATATATTTTTCTCTACAAATGGGTTTTCTCGACATCACTGATTATTATTTTGTCCCTAATTTAGTAGTTAAAGAATAGAGAGAAGGCAGTTACTCATAACCACCCACCGTCAACTCTTGGGCTGCTATTTTAATAATAAATTGTGGGTTTGACCATTACATAATAACGCTCCCGCTGCTGAATGGGCGATCATATTTGGTGGGACAAAGATTTGAACAAGCGATCTTCAAATTGCGAGTCAAGCGCCCTAGACACGTGATCCTGTTAGGAATAGTCGTATGTCTAGTCTCAAACAAAGAGATGGATCAACATAACACCATTACAGCGCCTTCTCAGCCAAAATTCCGGAGAAAGTTTCAAAGAAACTTTCAAACGTTCAGCATTTTTTCAAAAAAGCAAGTCAATAAAGGAGTTCCTTTGTGGGTTAATTACACAGCATAGGTTTTAAATAAAACTATTAGTGTTAATAGGAAGGTTAAATCAAAATAATTAAGTAGTACGATTCAATTGACTTTTCTATTGAATATTTAAATTATATGCCTAGGTACCTGATAAAACTTTGATGTTTTGCAACTAGGTCACGTGCACAAAAATGTTCCGATATTTCTGTTTTTCATTGTTTTAAAGGAAAAGAAGGATTATTTGTTTGTTTTTGAATTTCGTATAAAGCTACACAAGGGCTATCTGTGCTAGCCGTCCCTAATTTAGCTGTGTAAGACTAGAGGGAAGGTAGGTAGTTATCACCACCCACCGCCAACTCTTGGGCTACTCTTTTTACCAACGAATAGTGGAATTGACCGTCACATTATAACGCCCCCACGGCTGAAAGGGTGAGCACGTTTGGCGCGACGGGGATGCGAACCCGCAAACCTTCGATTACGAGTCCCACGCCTTAACACGATTGGCCATGCCGGGCCTGAAAAGGATGGAATAAACTGGCTGTTTATCAAAATTACAACATTTTTGGTTTGGCTAAATGTTTAAAAAAGCTACGGCGGATAGTTGCCATTACATCTTTCTAAAATATAATTTCTTTTTAATTGGATTATTCGAGAGATATAACGACGTACTCTTTGACAATATTCATAATCTATATATTTAAGAATAAATGTTTTATTCTAAGAAAACCTTAAACTATTTACGTTCTACAGACCCAGTTTTTTAGAAGATAAAAGCTGATTTCGCTCTCCAACCACATACAAACGTTTTAGGGTTTCTTCAGCAGAGATAACTAATTGCATGATATGACAGAATACTGTTTATGCCTTTATGATTCTGTCTCTCAAGTCAAGTAATGACAGACAACATAAGCTTAATTCATTCCATAAAAGCTTTGTTCTTGTAAATAAAAATCAGAAATACTTTTACTGTAAAAGTAGAAGGGGCGCTTAATAGAATTACACAAATTTTCTGCTCTAAATCAAGAAACAATCAATACCAATGTGATGCTCATGTTGTAATGTAGATCCTCCTTACGAAAAACTTTAAGAATTTTATTTTACTGTTGTATCCAGAAACAGAAAACCTACGTTGAGTTATCTGTTGTCACGACAGTTAAAACATTAGTTCTGAACATTAAGTTAAATACCTACTTTAACTGATGTTTCATATTGGTTGAAATTCAACTACTTAAATGGTTCTTATAATATCATATGACTGGGAAACACCAATCAACAAGTTAACAATATGTGAGCTTCTAGTACAGTGGAGCCTCATATAACGTTATTATAGTGAACCTCTGACAGAAGCATAGTATTTCATCATATTTATCTCATTCTAGGTAAATTACATTAAGATTCTCGACTCTTTTTACTAACGGTGCATTACTACTAAGAAAAAGCTTCAATTTTCACATTAACATATATATATAAAGTTCATATGGAACTTTGATATTTTTTATTGTTCTTTGCCGATAATTGAGCTCTATCATCTACAAAAAAACTCAATTTTGTACCAATGTATCATTATGAGCACATACCCTTTGGTAGCAACCATGATTTTGTATAAAAACTGATTGTTGCATTCACCGGCTCGGAAGGTTTAACATGTTTTGTATCCATGTATCATTATGAACACTTACCACTTGACAGCAACCGTGTGATTGTGTGCAAACTCACTGTTGCATTCATCCAGGCCCGGAAAGTGTAATATAGATGAACTTACTGCAACCATAACTCGTAATTAAAGCCCCCGCATCTGTTGTGGTCATGACTACAACCATATCTCGTAATTAATTCCCCTGCATCTGTTGTGGTCTTGGCATGAAAGATACATGCATCCAAAATCTAACAACATAATGCAGACATTTCTCCATAAACAGTGAGCAAGTCTCTTTCACTGTACAAATCAAATTGCGTTAGTGATGTCATCAGTGCAACTGGACTAGATTAATCATAAATACACACCGGGAACTATGCATCTGCTGCAGTGAAGATGGTAAAGCAACAACTTAATGTATTTATGGTGTTTTAGAAGCCCTTACGAACTCCGATGGGCAGCTTAACGTAACCACTTCCAACATAATTACCCTAAAAATTACATCTGTGAGAGATGAGATGTCTCACGCACTGCCGTATGGATTTGCTTGGTAACCTCCAAATGAGTTCCACGATACGACATGGATCACTCAAGTCTCCATGAGATTGAAGCTATAGTACACTTACAGTCGGTTAGCTCTTTCTCATCCATGAACTCTAAGACATCGATCATGGAATCGCTTAGACACAGCATAGAAGTTGCAGGAAGACCCCCATTTCATCCTAAGGGACTAGAGGTGCACAAGTTCTCAAAATGTGAACGTATTCTAGCTAAGGTTATCATGGAATAGCATGGTGAAAGGAACTACGTGCCACAGTTGTCACCTTAACGACGTCATGCACCGTTATCATTACAAATCACATCATTTTCATCCACCAGTCGTGATTTTGGAGTATTATAATATGATTAGTCTTGCTTGGAAATATCACCCTTCTCACATTATCCATGCCCCCCAGTAACACAACAGTATGTCTGCGAGCTTACAACGCTAAAATCCGGGTTTTGATACTCGTGGTGGGCAGAACACATTGTGTTGTTTTGTGCTTAATTACAAACAACAACACATTATCCTGCTGAATTGCAATAAAATTCTGCCTACTCTACTTGGTGACATTACAATCATGAAAAATATATTATACAATAGGAAACAGACGAAGAACCGAGTTTTGAAAGGAGGTGGGGCAGTCTGAGGGTACTCGATTTCTCCTTTCTTACACTATTTGCATAATATCCAAATACCTGTACTTGATTAAGGCAGGTCCGACCTACCCATGCTCTACCATA
This sequence comes from Tachypleus tridentatus, assembly GCF_004210375.1. NCBI lineage: Eukaryota > Metazoa > Arthropoda > Merostomata > Xiphosura > Limulidae > Tachypleus > Tachypleus tridentatus. The sequence goes on along the minus strand of NC_134826.1, from coordinate 43,591,235 downwards.
TAATTATAAGAGGTGTCTTTTATAGTGCAAATCTAGTAAATAATTATTTGTTAAAAGTAAAAAAGGAATAAGAAATAAAACAAACCTCAGCTTCCTCATTACTACTAGTACGTACATTAGATAAGATTCCAAATCTATGAGTACGAGCATTTTCTTAATTCTTAAAATTAACAGGGAGGTTAAAACATGTTCCCCGTTAAAACTCTTTATTCCGAGGAATATACAAAAACATTAGACCTTGTAACGGATTTACTATTTATATTCATTTTAGACTAGACCAATAAACATACTCAACAGTTATCACTTCACATTGGTTGACAGTCTGATTGTAGCTAGTGGATGTGCCATGTGTTTAAGACATCACTGTAACCTTAACATTAAAAAATATATTTAAATTGATCATATTTGTACAGTATTCTTAAACACTTGTAGTAAAAAACGTTTCTGCCTAAGTAATCAATTACTTTTTATAATTTTTGTCAATTTATTTCATCCTATGATTGTCACTAGAGTCTTTTATGACATTGAAATTATTAGTATCATTACTCATGTTTGAATCAGTTTGTTAATAAATCAATCACTCTGACCCTAATGGTCTATTCTCTGTTTTTAAAAGGTTTTCACTCTTGTTACAATATTATATTGTAGTCCCTTACAACGGTAAGTCTTCAAATTTACAACGTTAAATTCAGGGGGTATGGTTCCCCTCAGTAGACATAGCAGATAGCCCGATCTGGCTTTGCTATAAGAAAAAAAAAACACACACACATTACATCGTGAATCACTAGAATTAACTTATACGCAAGTAGATCAGGTGGTTAAGGTGTTGGACTCGCAATTTGAGAGTCGTGGGTTAGAATTTCTGTCACATCAGACATGCTCGCCCTTTCAGCCATGTGGGTATTATAAAGTGACGGTCAATCCCATTATTCATTGGTAAAATAGTAGCTCAAGAGTTGGCGGTGGGTGGTGATAACCACTGCTTTCTGTCTAATCATATACTACTAAATTATGGATTGCTAGCGCAGATAGCCCTCGAGTAGCTTTGCGCGAAATTAAAAACAAACAAACATATACGCAGGTAAAAGTCTGTGTAACAATGTAATATAATTTTAATAAACCATTTTGATTATTTTATAAGTGTACAAAGGAAATTCTCAATAGCTGCTGCTCTAGAAATTATTTAATGCAGGCTTGGAGCAGAATGATTTATGAGACTTTTGTTTCCTTTTTATTAGTTATATTTTTTATTCACCAGAAACACCAAGCGAGGTCGCCCCCAGTCGCACAGAGACATGTCTGTGGACTTACAACGCTAGAAACCGGGTTTCGATACGTGTGATGGATAGAGCACAGTTAGCCCAGTGTATAGCTTTATTCTTGACTTAAAAACAATCAAACAATAAACAAACCAATAGGGGAACGAGTATACTCGATTCAATTTTATTACTCATCAGTACCTCTACCAACCTACCCTCAAACTGAAATTATTTTAGGCAGGATTAAACTATTCTATGAGATTATAGATGTGGTCAGTTATATCAGGCGAAAGGGTTTCACCTCCTGAACACAAAACTGTAATTAGACATTAAATCGGTAAATAAGTGGCGGAGCTGTGAGATAACAGTTTGTATTAAATAAAACAACAACTATGAACCGATCTATGAGGCTGAATACCGAGGCTGAAAACGTTAAATAATTTCTAAAGTACCATCATTAATAATAAGGAATCTATTTTTTGTTTCTGCCATCGGAGAAATAGGGCGTTTACCATATTGTTACTATACGAGGGCTGTTCAAAAAATACGCGGACTGTTTGAATTGCGCGGCTCCAGTTGGTTCCAGGGGAATCCGCTTGTGTCGCTAGGTTTGCACAGATCAGCTGATTACGACGCCATTTCCCGATTGCAGATATCTTCATTTGTGTATTAGCTACGCGGTTTTAAGTGAAGTGCGATTTTTTTCGTTTGGCGGATTTCAGAATGAACGACCTGAAGGAGCAACGACTTGCTGTGAAATTTTGTGTTAAGCTTGGAAAATCTGCGACTGAAACTTTTGCTATGCTTAACACAGCTTACGTGTTAAGAGTACGGCATGTTTCAAGTGGCATGAACGTTTTAAGGATGGTCGACAGTCCATTGAAGATGATGAGCGTCCTGGACGTCCTTCCACGTCAACTGACGACCAACACGTCGACAAAATCAACACCCTGGTGCGGACAAATCGACGTCTGACTGTCAGGGAGCTTGCTGAAGAGCGTGGGATATCAGTTGGATCTTGTTACGAGATTTTGACCGAAAAATTGAAGATGCACCGCGTTGCTGCGAAATTCAGCCCTCAGAACTCGTGAGTTTTTGGCCAAACACTCGATCACTGTTCTTCCCCACCCCCCTACTCACCTGACCTTGCTCCTTGCGATTTTTTTATTGTTCCCTAAACTCAAAAGACCCTTGAAAGGAAGAAGATTTGAGACGATTCCCGAGATTAAGGTAAATGCGACGAAGGAGCTGGAGGACATTACAAAAGAAGCGTACCAGGACTGTTTCAACAAGTGGAAACACCGTTGGGATAAGTGTGTGCGTTGGGGAGGAGAGTACTTTGAAGGGGTCCCAGACCTGTAACTTCTAAATAAAGTACATTTTGTTTTATGACGTCAGTCCGCGTATTTTTTGAACAGACCTCGTATTTATCATATAGCATTATATTATATTTTCTACAGTCCAGTATTTCCTATACATGAACGCTGTTGTAACTATAATGCACTATAATAATAGGAAGGCAAGCAACGATTTCCAAGTATTAAGAAAAGTTTTATTGATGGTGAAACATACTTTGTGTTTTGACAGAACATTGGTCTGTCTTCTTCAGATATTGCTTTATGAATCTACAATCGAATGTTATTTGGAGAATTTTTAATTTTTCTAATCGTGTGGTGCCACTTTCTCCATTACGTCATGTTTTCTTCTTCCTTATTTCAGTAAAGTTTTATGTTTTTGAAGTTCTTATACGCATCATATACAGCTCCGCATTTTTTTTACATTTCTGTGTTTTGCAGAAAACACCGTATTATTGTGTTTATTTGTTGTAACATCATGTTTCCCTGCTTCCTAAGTCCTTTTGAGATTCAAATGTGTTGTTACGTTTCGAATAGTTTTGTGTCTCTGTTCACCATATAGTTTCACGTTTTTCAGAATCATTTATTTCCTAGAAACTTTAATTATATTAAATTTTCCCTCACTCATAGATGAGTTCAGGGTTTTCTGTGATCCTGAGCTTTATCGTATGATTTATGCATAGTTCTATGTTTTCAAACTTTTATATGGCTTACTCAACTAAATGTTTCTGAAGTTGTTCTAAAGTTCCACGTTTTCCAAAGTTGAATGCTTTTCAGAATCCCGTGTTGTTTTTTTTAACTGTGTTTCATATGGAGCCCAGTCACTTCTGCCAAACATTTTCCTGTACAAACCACGTTAACTTCTATGTTACTAATATTTTCTCGGAATTTCATGCCTTTTAAATTTGTTATCTCATGAGCTTTTCATTTTTCACTTTCGCATAGAAATTAATGTTTTCTCGCCCATTTCGTTCCTATTAAATTAACTGTCTTCTAAATCCCTTTCGTTATAAATATGTAAGCTATTATTTATATCATTCCTATCTTATCTCCCCAAAGTGGCCCGACATGGCCAGGTGATTTAGGCACTCGACTCGTAATCCGAGGGTTGCGGGTTCGAATCCCCGTCACATCAAACATGCTTGTCCTTTCAACCGTGTAGGCGTTATAAGGGTTCAATCAATCTCACTATTCGCTAATAAAAGAGTAGCCCAAGAGTTGGCTGTGTGTGGTGATGACTAGCCATCTTCCCTGTAGTCTTACACTGCTAAATTAAGAACGGATAGCACAGATAGCTCTCGTGTAGCTTTGCGCAAAATTCAAAAGAAACCTTCCCCAAACTCGCCATTTTCTCTGTTTCGAAACTTCCTAGAGCGCCCTTCAGTAAGTGAGTGGTAAGTTTATGGATTTAGGATGCTTCAACTCAATATTATGGACAGCATAGTACAAACGCTCCTATAAATAAAGGCTACTTGTTGCGAATAAATAGCAATATGGACGCCATACTTGCAAAGCATAATGCTTTATAAACTCAGTAAAATTTCATCGTTTTCTCATTAGTTGTTATTAAGCACAAAGGGTTGTCTGTTCTCTGCCCACCACGGGTATCGAAACCGGGCTTTTATAACGTTGTAAGCCAGTAAACTTTCCACTGTTTCACCGGAGAACATAGATAAGAGAAAGAAGAAAATGAGCAGTGAGATTGTCTTTCGACATTTTACGTCGTTTCGCTGTGGATGTAAGCCATTAGTATGATAACTGTTATGGTGTACAGCATGTTTTTTTCCGATATCACTTAGTTACTGTGATCAGTTTGTATAATATATATAGAGAGAGAGAAATGTAGAGAGTAAACGTTATTGGCACTTTAATTTATGTTAATATATCACTCTGAAATAGGTTTAGTACAGATACTAAATTGTTGAACTCAAAATTTAAAATATAGTCATAATGATAGTTTGTGTTAAACGACGTATGTGTTTATATGGTCTTGTGTTAGATTATATGGGTACTGTATTAGATAACGTTTGTGTTTAGTTCAAGCAGCAGTTAGTTAGTTTAGTTAGTCCCTATTTTAACAGTGAAATACTAGAGGCAAGACACATAGCCATCACCACCCACCGCCAACTCTTGACGTACTCTTTTATCAATGAATAGTGGGATTGGGCCTGACATTATAGCGCACCCATGGCTGAAAGGGTAAGCATGTTTGATGGGACCAAGATTCGACCCTTAGCTTTCTAGTCCAGCGCCCTAACAATTTAGACATGCCAAACCCTCAAGTAAAAGGCATTTATGACACAACCAGTGATGTATTGGGTTAGATAACAGGAATGCCATGTTAGACAATGTCGAGACGTGTGTTAAGTTAATTAAACAGAATAACGTACCATAAAACATGGCAAAGATTTTATGAAAATTAACCATCTTATTATTAAATCAAATCTTTCTTCTTCCTAATAATAAAAATCTAAATTAGTGGTTCCATATCAGTCTGTAGAACTTTGTGTTCTTTATACAGCACATTTTCTCAACATAAAATAGATGTGTAAACCTAAACATAATAGCTTGTTATTGAATTTTGTTCAAAGCTACGCGAAAACTCTCTACGTTAGCCGTCCCTAATTTAGTAGTGTAAGACTAGAGACAAAAGCAGCTAGTCATCACCCATCGCCAACTCTTGAACTACTCTTTTACCAACGAATAGTGGGATTGATCGTTACATTATAACGCCCCCACGGCTGGAAGGACGAACAAGTTTTGAGTAGCGAGGATTCGAACCTCGACCCTCTGATTGTGAGTCGAGCGTCCTAACTACCTGGTCATGCGAGATATTAAATATAATGTGTATCGTTACAATGCTAAAACTCTCAAAAACAAAATTAGTTGTATAAGACGTTACCAAACTATTTGTATGACCGTTTAAAAATAAAATTAGTTAATTGTTGTTTCGCGTAGTAACAGTGTTCCAAGGAAACGACAGTCAATTGTCACACTTCATCACGAGTAACCAGAATAAATATTCTATTTCACCACAAATAGTCAAAAATAATGCTTATATTTCATCACAAGTAATAAAAAATTGTGGTCATGTTTCAGTACAAATAATAAAAAACTGCAGTCGTATTTCATTACAAATAATAATAAACTGTGGTATTATGTCATTACAAGTCATATTATTAACAACTTCCCATTATTTCAGGAAAAAAATTGTTTATTAATGAGGGAAGTAAACTAGATTCCTTGCCAAGAAATATAACTATTTCTATTCTGCGAAAATCGAATACCAAATTAAGTTCGACATCAAATAAAAAACACTAGAAGAGTTCCATTTCTCTATGATGCTATTAAAGCAAAAGTGTTTCGTGACTAATTTTAATAACTGGAAAGTTTTCCCTAAGTCTTTACGTTTGTTTTTATTATATTTTAAAGGTACAATATATTACGTTTTACAGTGTTTGCAAGTTTGGCGTTCATTATTGATATAGTTCACAACAGTGAAAAATCAAGTGATTGGAAGTTAAAGCACAAATCTAAATATAAATAAATACGAATCGATTATTAGCAATTTGAAGTTACGTATAACAGCAAATTCTTAAACAATGTGAAATGTGGTAATTGTTTTCTTATAGGATGGACAAAGGGACGATTATAGCACATGTACGCTGGGAGAAAATACGTATTTTTGCTCTCTCTGATGGTACATTCTCGCAGTGTTTTGTTTGTTTGTTTTAGACTTATGCTGGTAAAAACTTATCTCTAGTTTCCAGACTGAGACACTTTTATCTGGTACAATGTAAAAGTGACCTACTGAGTTCTGTTAGTTTGTCCTTTGTAAAGAAAGAATTGGCGGTCTTTCACTGCCAAGTTGTATCCAATCTTCCCTTCCTTCAGTCCAGTCAGGTAAGACATTCAGATTGAACATTTTCTGATTTTTCTCTAGTTATTTGATTGTGTATTTCTAATCTGTATGGTTATTTGGGTATCTGAGAACACCACGTGATCAAACTCTTTACGATTTCCTGATGTTGCTAAAAATTGGGTTTCGATACTCGTGGTGGACACAGCACAAAAAGCTCATTGTGCAATTTTATGCTTAACAACAAACAAACTCTAAGGAACACTTTAACTCTATATCCATTAAAATTAAATGTGTGAAAATTATAAACTATTCATCTTACAGTTCTGACCCAAGACCAGGTTTAATCTTTTCTTGTAACTATCACAGATCGAGAGACTTATGATAAAAGAAAGAAGAAGAATAGTCAGGTATTATTAT